>NW_026057580.1:17508820-17509878 GCF_023721935.1 Panthera uncia
AGCTCAGAGCCTGGAGCCTGTTTCAGATTCTGTGTCTCCCTCTCTCTCTGCCCCTCCCCTGTTCCTGCTCTGTCTCTCTCTGTCTCAAAAATAAATAAACGTTAAAAAAAAGAAAGAGAAGGGTTATTAATGACAGAGATTAAATACCTTCCTAAAATGGTGGCTCTTTAAAGATGCGTGAAGGTCTCGGCTGGCAATTTTTCAGAAACAGTGTGTTCTAGAAGGATAGGAGAGGAGGGAAAGTGGAGGGGCAGTGGGCGGAGTTTAAGATGGAGCGTGGAACATTCATTTACTCAACCAAGTTTTTGTTCTGTACCTACTACAAGACACGAGTCTTGGACTCAGAACTGGAAATAAATTCTTACGTAGTCCTGTGTTTGCTATGTGATAACGGCATGTTATTTAACTTTTGATATGTCCCAGTTTCTAAATTTATAGGAAGGGAGTTAAATAGTCCTCATGTGGTGACTGTGAGCCTTAAAACTGGGTGCAGTTCCTGGCAGGTTTGAGGCTCAGTGAAGTTTTGCTCTATTACCCCCAGGGACTGTGATAGTGAACAAACTTAACAGGCCCCTCAAAACAAACTCTTAAAAGTCAGCTACCCCCCTTCCACATCTTGCCACAGGCTATGAAACAACATAGGGCCATCAAAGAAAGGAAGTTTAATTGTGATACAGGAAAGAGTATTCTGAAAAATAAAAATAAAACGAGAATAAGAAAAAAAAGCCTGTCCCTAAATTAAGGACAATGTTTACTGCTTCACCTTAATCATAGCCTCTTCTTTAAGAAAGTTTTGGAATACTATCATTGTGGTTAGCTGTTTTATCACATGAATCTGTATAGTTTTTGAGTCACAAAAAGCAAACAACTGCTTTAAAGTGTTTTATTTGGGGACGCCTGGGTGGCTCAGTCGGTTAAGCATCCTACTTCGGCTCAGGTCATAATCTCACAGTTTGTGAGTTCCAGCCCCACATTGGACTCTCTGCTGTCAGCTCAGAGCCCTCTTTGGATTCTCTCTCTCTCTCTCTCTCTCTCTCTCTCTCTCTCTCTCTCTCTCT
>NW_026057580.1:17509888-17510977 GCF_023721935.1 Panthera uncia
CTCTCTCTCTCTCTCTCTCTCTCTCTCTCTCTCTCTCTCTCTCTCTCCCTCCCCCTCCCTCCCTCTCTCCCGGTCCACCTCTCCTGATCATGCTCTCCCTCTCTCTCAAAAATAAATAAACATTAAAAAACTTTTTAAAAATAAAGTGTTTTGTTTTAAAACATTCCTTGCTTTGTTTGTTTGTTTGTTTTTTATTTATAATTACACATACCTGGGCATTGTGGATTTTTTTTCCTCCTCGTAACAACTATGCTAAATTATTTCCACTGGGGCTCAGTGAAACCAAGGGACTAACAGCCAGTAGTATGGGTAGGAGTGTTAGACACCCTGAAATCCTGCCATTATTATAGCTTCCTTGGTCGTCTCTTTTTCTTCTTTTTGACATTGGTTATATTTGTTTTCTCATGTCAGCCATTGTGGCCCCTGTGGATTCATGCAGGGATGGGCCCAGAAGCAGCAAGCAGATTTAGTTTTAAGGAAAAGAATTAGTGCCATGGGCATACCATGACCTTATGCCAATCCCTGCCTTCAGTGTACTTTTAGCAAAGATCTGTGTGTACTTCTTCAGGTTGCCAGTGGAAAGCACAAGAATGCATCTGGAAGTAGTAAGATTGACAAGCATAGGGTCTGGGGGGTGTTTCTGTGTGAGGGGGGAAGTGAGGCTGGAGGGGCCCTGTAAGGTGAAAACAGTATTCTAAGTGGAGGCACGCCTTTCCTGGGATCTGGCCCTTTTACCCACCCACCTCGCTTAAGCCTTCTGATCCCCGATTTCTTCAGTTACCACATAAAAATAACTATACCTTATAAAGTTGCACAGAGTAATTACCACCTATTTTGTGTACTTACACACTGACACACTCAGTTACCTTTTGTTGGATGGGAGGGAGGGAGGGAGAGAGAGAGGAAAAAGGGAAAGGAGGGTGGGAAGGAAGAAAGGTAGGCCAAGATTGTCTTTAACAGTTCATTTCAGTGCTTCTGTGATTTTGAGCAGCTGACATCCTTTCCCTCTCCCCTCATTTCCCCTTCTTAAACCCTTACCTTGGGACTGTAGTAATTTTTAAATAGAACATTTGTGGTGGTTGCATGAGG